>NC_134358.1:42425309-42445309 GCF_048569485.1 Anomaloglossus baeobatrachus
TTCAGACGCGCACCACAATGACATCTTAAGATGTCCATGGTGCGGGCAGTGGAAGAGACCATCTTGAATTCCAGCCCAGGTAAGGGACCCTGCATTCATTACAACTAATCTGAAGGCAGAAAAAAATAAATCCTGTTTAACTTTTTGCTGTTCTGTTCTCTAGTTTACCATCAGCTTTCGTCAATATCTAACATGAAGGGCAAACACAGGACGTCCTTCCCTAAACACCGGACGGTAAGTCACCACTCTCTGCCTCTGTCCAGTGATATGTATATTACATGTAACAGAGAAATAATCGCTGCTTTCTCCTCTCTGTAGAAGGAAAGTCAAAGAAGTTTGAGAAACAATGAAGAATTAGATCAGAACAACCTGTACTTCATGTAAGTAAATATTAGGATTCAATTTCTTTTAGTCTCCAGCTCATTTTACTACGAATTTATTCATATGATAAAATCAGGGGCGGAACGATCATGGTCGGGACCCCTGCGGGGACTAGGGGTACAGGGTGCTATATAATACCAGAATAGGGACAAAGGTACAATGGGATAGGAAAGCTGGTTACTGAGTGAAAGAAGTGCTTTCCCTCATAACCCAACTTTCCCATGCTCTGCTATACATCTTTCTCTCATCACCCAGCTTTCACATGTTCTGATATCCTGGGAAAGCTGGGTGCTGAAAGATTTATAGCAGAGCATAGGAAAGCTGGGTGCTGAGGGAAATATGTGGAGCAAATCATAGGAAAGCCAGGGGCTAAGGGAAACCGGTAAAGCTCAGCATGGAAAAGCTGGTGGGGGTGGGGGAGTCAGGTCCAAACCTTACAGCGGGGCCCATTGAACTCTAGTTACGCCACTAGATATAATGATTTGTCATTTTTTCTTCACAGAAATCTGCATTATTTTGAAGGCTGGAAAGAAATCCTCTTTATCTTCCTGTTCTGGTCTCTTTGGTCACTTCTCACCAAGCATGAAGGACTATGAACGTGGACATCCCAAAACAGCGGATGGTGAGTTCCCCTCATTTCCTCTTCTCTCTCCGCCCCATGATCTGTATATTACATGTAATATAATATTGTTGTTTTTTCCTTTTTACAGACAGAAGGTCCAAGTCTATAAACCATTGAGGGATTGGATCAGAGCGACCTGCGCTTCATGTAAGTACATATTAGAATTTGCTTCTTTTCTTCCAGTCTTCAGCTCCTTTGTTTTTCCTTTAGGAATCTGTTGATGGGATGTAATATCTTGTCGTCTTCTCTTTCCAGAAATCTACACAAGTTATAGGTCATTTCCATCATGATCCACAGATTCTCATCGGCTCCATGGAGACAGATCCATCATGTGCAGAGATCCTGAGATCAGCTGCAGCTCCAGACGATGTTCTCACATATTCCACATACGGGCGGCACGGTGGCTCAGTGGTTAGCACTGCAGCCTTGCAGAGCTGGGGTCCTGGGTTCAAATCCCATCTGCAAGGAGTTTGTATGTTCTCCCCGTGTTTGCGTGGGTTTCCTCCGGGTTCTCCGGTTTCCTCCCACACTACAAAGACATTCTGATAGGGAATTGAGACAAAATATTCATAAAAATAAATCATATTGACCGTCTCTATGTCTGGTTGTGACTTTACTGTATAGAATTATTTTACATAATGATAAGTGACTGGAGGGAGTATTCGGGAGTAGGGATGAGCGGACCCCTGGATGTTCGGGTTCACTGGGTTCTGCCAAACTGTAGTTAAAAGTTCAGCTCAGCACCTGAAGTTGACCCAGACCTCAAACCCCATAGAAGTCAATGGGTGCAGAATCTATCTAGGGTGGTGAGGGACCTCAGGGGCCGGCGGTAGGCCCCGGGGTCCCTCACCCTAGACACAGGATTTCCTTTTGCTTGGTACTCAATCGTATCTAGCGTGAGAATGTGACTGCAAACTTCTGAATTCTCACAGCACACATATATATATACACACACACACACACACACACACACACACACACACACTATATATATTTTATATATATATATAAAACTGAGTGTATGTATGTCCACTAAAGGAATCTGCACAGCCACATCTACAAATCACAGAATTTTGCACAGACGCCTCATGTGACTCAGGTAACGTCATAGACTATGTTTTGAGGTGAAAATTTAACCACGCACTTTACAGGTATTCGTCAAAAAACCTGCTTACAATAAAGTCGATGGAGCTGGAAGCTACAGGTCATTAATACCAGCTGTGATTGGTTGCTATAGGCAACGAAGGACATTCTTAGTATAAGAAGCTTATGTGTGAGGTAATATGATGTCAGTGGAGAGACAGACAGACCGGGCAAGAGAGACACAGAGGGGAAGAGACACAGAGGGGAAGAGACACAGAGGGGAAGAGACACAGAGGGGAAGAGACACAGAGGGGAAGAGACACAGAGGGGAAGAGACACAGAGGGGAAGAGACACAGAGGGGAAGAGACACAGAGGGGAAGAGACACAGAGGGGAAGAGACACAGAGAGGAAGAGACACAGAGGGGAAGAGACACAGAGGGGAAGAGACACAGAGGGGAAGAGACACAGAGGGGAAGAGACAGACAAAGACAGAGGCAGACAGGGAAAGGGAAGAGACAGAAGCAGACAGGGAAAGAGACAGACAGATAGACAGACAGAGAGTGGGAGAGAGTCAGAGACACAGTAACTATCCCAGGCAATGCCGTGTACTACAGCTAGTATATAATATGAAGCTGTGTGTGTGTGTGTGTGTGTGTGTGTGTGTGTGTGTGTGTGTGTGTGTGTGTGTGTGTGTGTGTGTGTAAAATCATAAAAATTTGCACAGACTATGTTCTGAGGGGAGATTTTAACCCAGCACTTTACAGTTATTCGCCAAAAAAAACTACTTACATTAAAGTCAATGGAGCTGGGAGCCGCAATGCAGCCAGAACTTCAGAAGAATGTTGGCATGTCACAATGCACCCAGGGAAAGAGACAGGCAGAGGCAGACAAAGAGATAGACACAGGGACAATGCCGGGTACTACAGCTAATATATATTATAAAAAATACACACACACACACAAAGTATAGAGCCTAATTGATCAGTTTATTAAACAATTGAGATTAAAACATCCATTTATATAACATAAATACAGGGTGCCATCAGATACAGGGAGAGGACAGGGAATGATAAAAATAATGAAATGCAATGTTATTGGGCAATAAATTAGTTCAAATTCATACAAAAATATCACAGTGCAAAGTGCCTATTTGATTTGTGAACTAATGTGCAGCTCATCCAACCATACACAATTTGTTACATTCTATTTAAATGTACACGGTACAAGTCGCAAGCCATATCAGCGGCCATCCAGCAGGGGGAGCCCAAGGTTAGGAAATTTCTTTCACATCCAAGTATACGTAAAGTACAGACATGCACAAGAGCATAGAGACCTGTTTTCAATGTGAAAGCAAAAAAGTATAATTGCTACAATGTTTTTAATTTTAAGCAAGGGCTGTATAGCTAAATTTATACAATGAAAAAGAGCTGGAGACCACATGATAAGGCCAGTGATCGCACCACACATATAGTCATTAATCATAATTAACCCCATAAAAAGGGAATAGAACGTAGTAATAGAGAGAATTCTCCGATTCATAGAGGAGGGAGAGCATAAATCACATCATAATTTGCCATCAAATGTACTTACAAAGAGCAAGGTTTGGTCTCCGCCCACCCCCACCCCGTGACTCCATTTGCGGTGTTGCGGCTATATGTAGGGAGCCACCGCTGCAGAATGTCTCTACTGGGGCTGATGATATTGGCAGCTAGTATGGTAGTCCCTCCGCAAGTAGGGTATTGCCCCAGAGGGTGTATGGTGCGGTGGGCGTCGGAAGAAGGAGTCCAGACAGGTATTCAGTGCAACTGGTTTACTCACTTTGGGATGTTAACTGGTTGCCCGAGGCCGGCTGGTTTCGCCTCCAGGTCCCCTTCATCCCAGTGCCAGTCTGGTTCTCTGGTACCTTCCTCCCCTGCACCTGTCTCTGGTAAAATGGGTCCCCGTGGTATGGAACACTGGGGGTCCCCGGTCTGTGGTTTGTCCACTTCTGTCCACCTGATGATAGCGTTGGAGTCTCTGGTCCTGTCCCTGGTTCTCCCTTTGCTACTGAGTCTTCGGATTCTTTTGGGTCAGCAAGGTCCTTGATGGTCCCCTTTGCTGTGCAGGTGTTAGCAGGTCAGCTTGAAGCTCTTTCCTGTCCTAGGGTCCTGTACCCAGTCGGTGCGTAGTTCCGAGAGTACTCCACCAGCAATCACCTCTCCTAGGTACCAGGTCACAGTCAACCCAAGTCAGGGTGTCACTTCACTTCCACCTTCACACTTCCACAGTCACTACTCAACTGACTACTCTCCACAGTCTGCTCCTCCCACCTGGTCAACTAGTGGACTGGAGTGCCTCCACCTCTAGGCAGCCATCCATGGTCTCACCCTAGCTGGGTACCATTGTATGGAGGATGGTTGGGGAAAACTGGGATTACCTTGGTTTTTGGTGTTACCAGCACTGGGGTTCTGGGTACCTAAGAGGGTAGGCCCTGCATCCTTGTAGGGATGGAGAACCTTGTAGCACCCTGAGGTGTTCAGAGGGCGCTACATTTATATTACAGCAGAAGAACAATCACGAACACCCAGCCAATGTCATTAAAGAGAACGAGGAGTCCTGGAGGTGATGATCCAACCCCTGCAGAGCCCTGATCTCGCGTCATCCTGTCTGTCTGAGAGCAACAGATAGAAGAGTCCACACAAGCCTCACACACAGAAGATCTGGGCTCAGATCTCCAAGATGTTTGGAAAAATGAAGGCCTTTGAATCCATTGTAAGAAAAGAGAAATACAAATGTTTATCTGTTGTGTACAGAGAAGAGTTGATGCTGCTCTGAAGACAAATGGTGGCCACCAAATATTGATGTGAATTCTATTTCTCTATTATCCTCACTTTCCATTTTTTAATTGAAAAAAATATAAAACTATTAAAACTGGAAGCTTCTTATTTGCAGCTTTTTTCCACACCTGTCAAGAACTTTTGCAGAGCATTATATATGGCTTCAATGCCTGTTATATTTGGGCCCATCCACTGGGTACTATATCTATCTCTGCAATTTATAGACACCCCTAAGGGGTACTTTGCACGTTGCGGCATCGCTATTGCGATATCGTCGGGGTCAAATCGAAAGTGACGCACATCCGGCGCCGGTAACGACGTCGCAACGTGTAAAGCCTAGATGCACCGATAAACGATCGCAAAAGCGTCGAAAATCGGTGATCTGTGCAGTGTCGGTCATTTTCATAATGTCGCACCAATAGGAGATATGATGTTGTTCCTCGTTCCTGCGGCAGCACAAATCGCTGTGTATGAAGCCGCAGGAGCGAGGAACATCTCCTTACCTGCGTCCCGGCTGCAATGCAGAAGGAAGGAGGTGGGCGGGATGTTTACGTCCCGCTTATCTCCGCCCCTCCGCTTCTATTGGCCGCCTGCCGTGTGACGTTGCTGTGACGCCGCACGACCCGCCCCCTTAGGAAGGAGGCGGATCGCCGGCCAGAGCGACGTCGCAGGGCAGGTATGTGCGTGTGAAGCTGCCGTAGTGATAATGTTCGCTACAGCAGCTATCACAAGATATCGCATGTGCGACGGGGGCGGGGACTATCGCACTCGGCATCGCTAGCCGATGCTAGCGATGTCGCAACGTGCAAAGTACCCCTAAGTCTGTGGAGGAAGACGCGCATGCCCAGCCAGCCATTCTTCCCTTACAGTCATTGCACAATCGAGCCCCTTTCTCGAGATACAGAAAATGCTTCATCCCTACGGACCAGTTGGGGAATGAAAAATAAATAAATAAATGAATAAAAAAATGGCAGCGTGCACAAGTCAGGTCTGTTTTCTGGATGAGACTATACTAGTTCAGATGGCAGGCTGCTCCTGAATAAGACATCATGTGTGTGAACTTTCCCTAAGGGCATCTTCACATGTTCAGCTCCACAAATCTGCAGCAATTTACAGGACAAGTTTCAAAAACGTCTCCATTCCTTGCAAAGTACCATAATCTGCCCAGAAATGAGGGCATGATGCAGATTTTCTTTGTGCAAATGTTCAGCATGGATTTCCCCTTATATAAGGCTATGTGCCCACGGGAGTTTGTACCTGCGGATATATCGCTGGAATCTGCAGCTATCCATTGCTGCGGGATTCCAGCGAAATAGCTGCGGTAAACCTGCAGGCATTCGTGCGAATTACCTGCGGAATTCCCGGCCTGTATCTCAATAGTGGAGGGCCAGGATTTCCGCAGCTATTTCCGCAGAAATAATTGACATGCAGTTACATGCGGCTGCGGGACATCCGCAGCATATTCCGCAGCCGCACGTATCCGCAGCATGGACACAGCACTCAACATGTCCCATAGGATAACATGGGGAGTGTGTATATGCTGAAACCTGCGGATTTATCTGGAAAATCCGCGGATTTTCCGCAGATAAATCTGCAGGTTAAATCTCCCGTGGGCACATAGCTTTAAGGGAGAAATTTCATTTAAAGGGGTTGTCAGGGACTTAAATGTTGATGACCTATTCTTAAGAGGCATCATACTGTGTGGGGAGCCTTATACTATCTACTGTAAAGATGTAGAAGGGGCATGATACACTGTGTGCGGGGTCCTAAAACTGTGTGTGGGACGCTGTAGAGGCAACATAATCCGTGTGGGGGGGGGTGTCTCGCACTGTGTGGGATGCTATAGAGGCATCATACTTTGTGTGTGGCCTTGTACTGTGTGTGGGACGCTGTAGGGACATCATACTCTGTGTGTGGGGCTTCATGCTGTGTGTGGGACGCTGTAGGGGAATCATACTCCGTGTGAAGGGGATCACACTGTGTGTGGGACGCTGTAGGGGCATCATACTCTGTGTAGGGGCCTCATACTGTGTGTGGGATATTGTTGGGGCATCATACTCTGTGTAGGGGCCTCATACTGTGTGTGGGATACTGTTGGGGCATCATACTCTGTGTAGGGGCCTCATACTGTGTGTGGGATACTGTTGGGGCATCATACTCTGTGTAGGGGCCTCATACTGTGTGAGACACTGTAGGGGCATCATACTCTGTATGTGAAACCTCATACTGTGTGTGGGACGCTGTAGTGGCATCATACTCCAAGTGAAAGGCCTCATACTGTGTGTGGGACGCTGTAGTGGCATCATACTCCAAGTGAAAGGCCTCATACTGTGTGTGGGATGCTGTTGGGGTATCATACTGTGTGAGACGCTGTAGGGGCATCATACTCTGTGTGAGGGGCCTCAAACTGCGTTTCGGACAATGTATGGGCAACATACTCCTTGTGGGGACTTCATACTGTGTGTAAGGAACTGTAGGGGCATCATACTGTGTGTGGGGGATGCTGTGGAAGCACCAAACTGTGGAAAGGAAAGTGGGGGTATCAAAAAGATTGAGAGGGACATCATATAGAGGGTGAGAGGTATAAAATAGGACTTTCCGCAGCGTGATATATGCACCATCGCATGTTTCTCATTTACCTGCCTTTCATAGTTTTTTGGCGTGATCATATTCAGTAGGTGATGTAGCAGCAGAGCCGCCTCTTGTCAGGACGGTGAAGGAATCTGTCCGGATTACACATTTAGATGGATCTGTAGTAAAGAGCTGGACTACTTGGTAACGTGATTATTGATGAGCACAAACACTTACATAAGAAAGCAAACACTGGAAATTTCCTGCGGCCACATATGCCAAGCACATGGAAAACTGTCAGATGTGGAAAGCATAGCCAGAAATTCTCAGATTTCTGCCAAGACAGAAGACGGCACCTTCCTGAGTGTAATATGTTGTGAATTATGAGACCGCAAGTGTAGAATCCATGACCAGGCACGGCCAGAGCAGCATCTACCAGTCTCTCCAGCTCAGCACATTTCTCCGAGGCTCACCACAGACCAGCGACCGGTCCCTGCAAAATCCCTGAGCTCTGACAGTGCCGCACAGTCCGGCTGCAGGGCAGAGAGGGATACACTACCCGTGTATGGGGATTTACTGCCACCTTGTGGAAATTTTCTGAACTACATGCACTCTAAAAACCAAACAAACAATCTATAAAAAAAAACAAAAACAAAACCTAAAAACTCAAAAAATTGGATACACCATTAATGCACCTCTTTTGGGCTTTAAAGAGGAGCGGTCACTACTTTATTTGTAACGATCTACGTCGTTTGTGTTTTTTGTTTGCAGGAAAAGTATTTTTTCCACTAAGGTACATATAGTGCATACAATAATTCTTAGTATATACAGTACAGACCACAAGTTTGGACAAACCTTCTCATTCAAAGAGTTTTCTTTATTTTCATGACTCTGAAAATTGTAGATTCACATTGAAGGCATCAAAACTATGAATTAACACATGTGGAATGAGATACTTACAGTGTGAAACAACTGATATGTCTTATATTCTAGGTTCTTCAAAGTAGCCACCTTTTGCTTTGATTCCTGCTTTGCACTCTCTTGGCATTCTCTTGATGACGCCTCTTTCCCTGTTAGTCTGTCTCTTTGTCTGTCTCTGTCTGTGTGTCCTTCCCTGGCTGCATTGTGACACGCCAACATTCTTCTGAAGTTCTGGGTGCATTTTGACTCCCAGCTCCATTAACTTTAACGGAGGCAGATTTTTTGGCGACTAACTGGAAAGTGCGGGGTTAAAATTTCTCCTAAAAACATAGTTTATGATGTTCCCTGAGTCACATGAGATGCCTGTGCAAAATTTTACGATTGTACATGTGACGGTGCAAATTCCTTTAGCGGACACATACATACATAGCTTTATATAAATATTCCCCATAGACATCTAATGTTTAATAATATATATTTATTGTATAAATTGTTAATTATCTACCAAGCAAAAGATTTACCATTTACAAACAATGAGAAAACTTGTTTATATAAATCTTTACCAACGCACAGATTTATATACATTTATCTTATAAGAAAACAGACAGGATATTTATATTCCACATTCTCTGCCAACATTCACCGGTTGCAGCAAACATGGCGGCCCGGCTGCTGTGATGTCACAATGCTCGGGGTTCTCCATGATGATGTCATAATGGAATGGAATGCCCGGAGGGTATAGAAGCCCCCCGCACAGTGACATCACTGCCATTTCTTGAGTTGATGCTTTTGCTGAAACTTCACTTTGGTTCTGGAAGAGTGATCTAGTTTGTGCTCCACATCTAGTGTTTACTTCCTATTACTTGTTATTGATCTTTGATCAGGGCACAATAATACCGGTGCCCCCCGGAGAGCTCAGATCTCCAAATTCTATCAGCTTCAGGTACCTAAGACATGAGTGCCAGGGAGCTGCGTCAGCTGATTGCTGACAATGAAGCATGGCTGCGCCGACCACAAAATCAAGGTAAGTGAAATATTTGGGGATGATAGACAATATTCACACCCTATAGGGCCGGGGTCTCAAACTCGGCTGGGTATAAGGGCCACAAAAGGCAAAAAAAAAAAATAATTGGGGGGCCACACTCTTTGCAGGACAAAGTGACATTTTTATTGGTACCATATTTTTTTCTATACAGCTTTGGATCAACATTTTTGAACCTTTTTTTAGTTTATTAGAACAAATGTACAGTTTTTAGATTAAAAAATAAAATATATATATATCTATACACACATACACACACACACACACACACACATACATACATACATACATATTTTTGGTGGTAAAAAAAAAATAAAAATTAAGTTTTTTTATATATATTTAATCCCCTTTTTGCAATTAAAAAAGCAGTTTTACAATTGACACCATATAGTAATTTTTGCCGACATTTTGTAGTAGTGCTCCAGTCCTTGTCCTCATCTTTTAATAATGTCACCATCCTGCTCCCCATTCTGTAGTAATGTGCCCGGTCCCGGATCCCATCCCGTAGTAATGTGCCCATCCTGGTCCCCCATCCTGTAGTAATGTGCCCATGCAGGTCCTCTTCTTTTAGTAATGTCCCCTTTACTAGACCTCTGCTTGTAGCAATGCCCCATCCTGGTCCCCTGTTATGCTATTCCACACACACACACACACACACACACACACACACACACACACACACACACACACACACCACTTTCTGCTTACTACTTGTACTTTGTTCACTTTGCATCCTCTTTCCTGCTTCATACGGCCCGCAGGCACAAGGAACTGGTAATGTTCGCAGCCATTGCAAGTGCTTCATTTGAAATTCAGATGAACGTTTTGCCGATGCTGCACAAGTGAGGTTCTCTGTGCACAACTATTCCAATAGCAGCCGCTGGCCAATCAGAGGCAAGCAACTGAGGTTAAATGGGTCAGTTGCTTGCCTCTGATTGGCCGGTGGCTGCCATTGAGTTGTGCAGAGAGAGCTCGACTTCACAGCTCCAGAAAAACGTCCATCTGAAATAAAGCGCTGACGGCTGTGGCCCCTGCACCGGCTGTGATCGTTACTAAGTCCAAGTGCCTGGGGGGCCGCATGCAGCCCGCAGCCGCATGTTTGAGATCTCTGCTAAAGGGCATTCCTGGGAGGAGATATCATGGGGTATGATGGGCCTCATTTTAGGACAGACACTGCAGGTAAACTAAAGCCCAAAATAATGCATTTTTTCTAGTGTTCACCTCTCCCTAAACACCACAGCAGCAGATGGGCCGATCCCTATAGGCCAAAATGACAAAATTGGAAATAATCATAATTTATCATTTTTTTATAGGTCAGGCCATAACTGTCCATAGGTTGAGGTCTCAAGAAAGACATCAGAGAAGACCTACCACTGGACGTCAGAGAG
Source organism: Anomaloglossus baeobatrachus (assembly GCF_048569485.1). NCBI lineage: Eukaryota > Metazoa > Chordata > Amphibia > Anura > Aromobatidae > Anomaloglossus > Anomaloglossus baeobatrachus. Next base: position 42,436,135 of record NC_134358.1, read on the forward strand.
ACAGCAATGCTGTCACTGAGAGGAGAGGAAGACCTGCCAGAGATCCTCTACACCGTAGGGGACAAGAAGAAGGCAGAGAAAGAAGCCGCTCTCCTCTAAGACCAGCCCCTGCCGGACCCTCCAGCTCAACAGCGGAGGGCAGCAGGGACAGGAGCAGAGAAAGAAGCCGCTCTCCTCCTAGACCAGCCCCTGCCGGGCCCTCCAGCTCAACAGCGGAGGGCAGCAGTGGCAGGAGTAGAGATAGAAGCCGCTCTCCTCTAAGACCAGCCCCTGCCGGGCTGTCACCATCCATCAACGCACCTATTCAACCGCAGGCAGAGCCTGTGATCCCACCACCACTGCCACAGGTGGAGCCACCTGTACAAAATGTACCTGCGCCGAGGAGAAGGCGTGGTAGGGTTAGCTGGAGAGCTCGCCAAATTGCGAGACTCCCAACAAGGAATGTAACCTCACAGGAGGAGGGCGAGAGATGTCCCATATGTATAGAGGACTATCAGATCGGAGAGCAGCTCACAGTCATCCCGTGCAACCACTTCTTCCATCTGGGTTGCATTTCTGACTGGCTGCGCTCCAGCCCTCACTGCCCCCTGTGCCGTAACCACTGCTTCAGACGCGCACCACAATGACATCTTAAGATGTCCATGGTGCGGGCAGTGGAAGAGACCATCTTGAATTCCAGCCCAGGTAAGGGACCTCTGCATTCATTACAACTAATCTGAAGGCAGAAAAAAATAAATCCTCTTTAACTTTTTGCTGTTCTGTTCTCTAGTTTACCATCAGCTTTGGTCAATATCTAACATGAAGGGCAAACACAGGACGTCCCCCAAACACCGGACGGTAAGTCACCACTCACTGCCTCTGTCCAGTGATATGTATATTACATGTAACAGAGAAATAATCGCTGCTTTCTCCTCTCTGTAGAAGGAAAGTCAAAAAAGTTTGGAAAACAAAGAATTAGATCAGAACAACCTGTACTTCATGTAAGTAAATATTAGGAGTCAATTTCTTTTAGTCTCCAGCTCATTTTACTAGGAATTTATTCATATGATAAAATCAGGGGTGGAACGATCATGGTCGGGACCCCTGCGGGGACTAGGGGTACAGGGTGCTATATAATACCAGAATAGGGACAACGATACAAGCATGGGATAGGAAAGCTGGTTACTGAGTGAAAGAAGTGCTTTCCCTCATCACCCAACTTTCCCATGCTCTGCTATACATCTTTCTCTCATCACCCAGCTTTCTCATGTTCTGATATCCTGGGAAAGCTGGGTGCTGAAAGATTTATAGCAGAGGATAGGAAAGCTGGGTGCTGAGGGAAATATGTGGAGCAAATCATAGGAAAGCAAGGGGCTGAGGGAAACTGGTGAAGCAGAGCATAGGAAAGCTGGGGGGGAAATCAGGTCCAAACCTTACAGCGGGGCCCATTGAACTCTAGTTACGCCACTAGATATAATGGTTTGTCATTTTCTCGTCACAGAAATCTGCATTATTTGAAGGCTGGAAAGAAATCCTCTTTATCTTCCTGTTGTTCTGGTCTCTTTGGTCACTTCTCACCGAGCATGAAGGACCATGAACGTGGACATTCCAAAACAGCGGATGGTGAGTTCCCCTCATTTCCTCTTCTCTCTCCGCCCCATGATCTGTATATTACATGTAATATAATATTGTTGTTTTTTCCTTTTTACAGACAGAAGGTCCAAGTCTATAAACCATTGAGGGATTGGATCAGAGCGACCTGCGCTTCATGTAAGTACATATTAGAATTTGCTTCTTTTCTTCCAGTCTTCAGCTCCTTTGTTTTTCCTTTAGGAATCTGTTGATGGGATGTAATATCTTGTCGTCTTCTCTTTCCAGAAATCTACAGAAGTTCCAGGTCATTTCCATCATGATCCACAGATTCTCATCGGCTCCATGGAGACAGATCCATCATGTGCATCTCCAGACGATGTTCTCACATATTCCACATACGGGCGGCACGGTGGCTCAGTGGTTAGCACTGCAGCCTTGCAGAGCTGGGGTCCTGGGTTCAAATCCCACCAAGGACACCATCTGCAAGGAGTTTGTATGTTCTCCCCGTGTTTGCGTGGGTTTCCTCCGGGTTCTCCGGTTTCCTCCCACACTACAAAGACATTCTGATAGGGAATTTAGACAAAATATTCATAAAAATAAATCATATTGACCGTCTCTATGTCTGGTTGTGACTTTACTGTATAGAATTATTTTACATAATGATAAGTGACTGGAGGGAGTATTCGGGAGTAGGGATGAGCGGACCCCTGGATGTTCGGGTTCACTGGGTTCTGACAAACTGTAGTTAAAAGTTCAGCTCAGCTCCTGAACTTCACCCAGACCTTAAACCCCATAGAAGTCAATGGGTGCAGAACCTATCTAGGGTGGTGAGGGACCTCAGGGGCCGGCGGTAGGCCCCGGGTCCCTCACCCTAGACACAGGATTTCCTTTTGCTTGGTACTCCCCGTATCTAGCGTGAGAATGTGACTGCAAACTTCTGAATTCTCACAGCGCACTCACTGCACACTGTCAGGATTCTCTGGTGCCATATTATATATATATATATATATATATATAATTGCCTTATTCTGTCTTGCTCCAAAATGACGTCATTACAGTGACATCCGTCGCATTGGCCGCTCGGCTCGGCCCGGCCATGCCCCCCACACTGTGTCCGCTCGGCCACGCTTACGCACACTGTGCCCGCTCAGCCACGCGCCCCGTAAACTTTGGCCACCTATACACCTCCCCCCCCAGGACTACTCCTCCTATTATCCTCCTCTCTCCAAGACTACTCCTCCTATTATCCTCCTCTCTCCCCAAGACTACTCCTCCTATTATCCTCCTCTCTCCCCAGGACTACTCATCCAACACATACACTACACAAAACATAGCTCCCCCCAAAACCCAAACCCACACACACACCGTGCCACACACACAGCACCACACACATACACACAACGCTGCAGACACACAGTGCTCCACAAACAACTACACACACACACAAACAACACCGCTCTCACACCCCCCCGCACCCAGAACATTTACAGCGCCCTACACAAACACTTGGCAACTACACACAACATCGATATATATAACAAAAATCATACATTAACTACACAATAAATTCTAGAATATCCGATGCGTTAGAATCAGGCCACCATCTAGTAAAATATTATATTATATTATAATATATATATATATATATATATATATATATATATATATAAATTATAAAACTGAGTATGTATGTCTACTAAAGGAATCCGCACCTTCGCATTTACAATCACAGAATTTTGCACAGACGCCTCATGTGACTCAGGGAATGACAGACTATGTTTTGAGGTGAAAATTTAACCACACGCTTTACAGTTATTCGCCAAAAAACCTGCTTACATTAAAGTGAATGGAGCTGGAAGCTACAGGTCACTAACAGCAGCTGTGATTGGTTGCTATAGGCAACGAAGGACATTCTTAGTCTAAGAAGCTTATGTGTGAGGTAATATGATGTCAGTGGAGAGACAGATACAGACATAGATAGAGCGGGAAAGAGACAGACATAGATAGACAGAGACAAAGAGATAGACAGACAGGCAGAGACTGGGAGAGTCAGAGACACAGTAACTATCCCAGGCAATGCCGGGTACTACAGCTAGTATATAATATAAAGCTAAGTGTGTGTGTGTGTGTGTGTGTGTGTGTGTGTGTGTGTGTGTGTGTGTGTCCCTGCTAAAGGAATTCACACTGTCGCATGTACAATCACAATGTAGTGATGTAATGTGGTTGATGTAAGCCACGGCCGTGGCATTGTCTGACTGGATCCGAACAGGGAGGCCCAGTAATAAGGGTTGAAGATTCTGCAGGGCCAGAAATATGGCTCTGATCTCCAGAACATTGATGCGCAGAGAGCGCTCGGAAGGAGACCAGCGTCCCTGAACAGTGTGGTGGAGAAACACCGCCCCGCAGCCTATCAGGCTGGCATCCGTCATGACTACCTGCCAGTGGACCGGGTGGAAGGACTTCCCTTGAGATAGGGATGAAACTTGAGTCCACCAGACGAGGGAGCGGAGCGCAGACCGAGACAGGCGGACTGACCGGTCCAGGGAAGCTGGATTCTTGTCCCAGGAGGATAGAAGATCCAGTTGTAGAGGGCGCAGATGGAATTGGGCAAAGGACAAGGCTTCTATGACCGCCACCATCTTGCCTAACACTCTCACTCCGCTCCGAAGGGATGTGTGACGGCGAGAGAGGAGGGATTAGGCAGCCCGGATCAGAGAAGACCTCTTGTCCTCTGGAAGGAAAACCCGGGACTGAGCCGTGTCTAACAGCATACCTAAAAAGGTGATGCGCTGATGAGGAATGAGGGATGACTTGTTGAAATTGACAAGCCACCCTAGCCTTGACAGCGTGTCTAGGCAAATCAGCACGCTTTCTGAGCAAACGTGAAGAGAGCTCCCTTTGAGAAGAAGGTCGTCCAAATAGGGAACGACCAGGATGCCTCTGGGGTGTAAAATGGACATGACGGCCGCCATGACCTTTGTGAACACCCGAGGCGCAGTGGCCAGCCCAAAGGGGAGGGCCCTGAATTGAAAATGACGGTGTCCTACGGCAAAGCGAAGGAACCGTTGATGAGAGACACATATGGGAATGTGTAAATAAGCATCTTGAACGTCTATGGAAGCCAGGAATTCTCCAGGTTCCATGGCGGCTAGTACTGCTCTCAATGATTCCATTCGAAAAGTTTGAATCCGTACGAATTTGTTCAGCCGTTTGGAGGTCCAAGATAGGGCGGACAGAGCCATCTTTTTTGGGAACGACAAAGAGGTTTGAATAGAAACCTTCGCCGCGCTATTCCAGGGGCACTGGAATGATGACGTTTGCTTTTTGTAAAGAAGCTATGGCCTGAAATAAGGCCTGGTTTTGCGTTTCGGACTTTGGGAGACGAGAACGCAGAAACCTGTTGGCCGGCAGGGAATGGAAATCGATCTTGTAACCTGAGGTGACGATTTCTCGAACCCAAGCATCGTGAGTGTGGTATAGCCAGATATCCCGAAAAAGCAGAAGCCGCCCTCCCACAGGAGTCGGATCTGCGGGATACCTGGTGTCATGCTGAGGGGGCCTGTACAAAGCGAGGTCCTTTGGATTTAGGCTGCTTGGAGTGGGAACGCCAAGAAGAGCCCCTTGAGGGACCGGATCCTCGATCTGAGCGTTGGGACGGTCCTTGGGCCGATGGCTTTTGGGGGGCAGGCCGAAAGGACTGCCTGCACCAAGAAGATTTTTTGAAATTTCTGGCTACAGGCCGCTTTTGTGGTAGAATGGTACTTTTACCACCCATCGCCTCAGATATGAGCTTGTCCAGGGATTCACCAAATAGACGAAGACCCTGGAAGGGAAGTGTGGACAGGGACTTCTTGGAGGCACTGTCCGCATTCCAGATCTTTAGCCACAGAACCCTGCGGGCGAAGACAGCATTGGCTGCCGTTAGGGCTGACCAGCTGGCTGCATCTAGAGAGCCGTGAAGAAGATAATTAGAGGCTAGAGAGAACAAATCAAGAATCTCAAGAGCCTCCGGAGGAATATTGCAAGGGCGAAGCAACTTGCGCAGGTTCTTACTCCACACGCTCATAGCTCTTGCCACCCATGTCATGGCAAACAGGGGGTGCAGAGAGGAGCCCGAAGCCTGAAAAATAGATTTGACTGCAGCCTCAACTGCGCGGTCAGACGAGTCCTTAAGAGACGCGTTGTCTGAAACAGACATAACCGTGTGTTTAGCCAGTCTGGACACTGGCAGATCCACAGCGGGGGGTACCGACCAGGGCTTAACCATTTCCGGGGGAAAGTGACAAGCGAATGAAGGAGGATTTTTTATTAAACCTCCTATCAGGGTGATCCCACCGTTTAGATACGATTTGATGAAAAAAAAAAAAAAAAAAAATCGGATCCTGGGCAAAGGACTTAGGAGGCTTTTTGACTCGCTTGATTGCCGACTAAGAAGAACGGGTCCGAGGGCTGATCAGAAATTGACAGAGTGATTGACAGCCGCTATCAGAGTGTCTTCCATATGCTTAGACTCAGAAGGGACATCTGAGTCAGAGTCAGAGTCAGAGTCTCGGGAATTGTGACTACTAAAGGTCACGGAGTCTGAGTCAGAGTGACCATCGTGAGAGTCAGATGAGGCGGAGCGGTTGCAATGGCGCCTTTTGGAGACAGTCTTTTTACGTACTGGGGATGATACACCAGACGAAGGCGGGCTCCTCTGAGGGAGCTGAGCCGGGGGGAGGCTGTGGAAGGCTGAGATATCTGAGCGGCCAGGTCATCTAACCTTTTAGACATCAGAAGAGCCCATGCAGGGATAGCCTCATCACACGGGGGTGCTGCCTGAATGGCGGCCGGGGCCGAACCCACAAATTGCACGACCCCCTGGTCCGGCAACGCCTGTTGTGACATTGTAGTAGGGGCATCGCAGCCTCGGCAGAGTGGATAGCTTCGACCATTGGGAAACGAGCTTCCACAGGTGGTACAAGCATAGTACAGGTCCATAGAGGATGCCTGGGAAGCTTTATCACCCTTGCGGTTTTTACGCATGTCAGCAACAAACGTACAATTATACTGTGAGCCTTTAGCAATATTACACTACGGTGGGTGAGGAGCTACTAGCAGTATTAGAAAGGGACTGCTATACAGAGCTGGTATATACCAATAGTAAAGTGGCATACACTGCCAAACAGTCAGTATATACCTGCAGGCACAGTTAGTATATACCGCTGAAAGCTGATATACACCGCCAGCCAGCAGGCACACACCGCTAGGAAGACAGCGATATACCGCTGAACAGAGCGGTATATAGTGCTGCAGAGTTGCAGAGCCAAGGAGGCGATCTCACCCGTGTCTGCTCCCCACGTGTAATGGCGTCCAGTATTCTCTGGCAGCGTGGAGGGGAGAGACGGCCCACTAGAAGGAGCGGCTTCTGGACCAGTGGAGGGGGCGTTGCAAAACATGCAGGCAGACGCCGGGAGCTAAATTAATGCTGCTTCCCCGGGATCACGGCCTGCATCGCCCCTCCGGCGCCTCCTCAGGCGGCGGATGGATGCAGGGGACGGGTACACGTCGTCTCCCTACCTGCTCTTGCTCCGTCTGAAGACGCGTTGGTCCTGGGATGCGGAGATCTCAGGGACGCATCTTCAGCTCAAGGCTAGCAGGTGCTCGGCTCTGCTTAGCCCTCTGGAGCTACCTTTGTGAGGTGCTTCCAGGGAGCCTGGAGGGGTACGCAGACCCGACCACTTGGGCATGAGGGAAGACTGACGGCTTTTGCACGCCTGGTTTCCTCTGCCCGTAAGCGGGGGGAACGAGGGTGAGCACACCCTGGTATTGCCCCTATCAAAAATAGAATAAATCACAAAAAAAAAGAAATAAACAAAAAACATAAGCTGGCCTGGAGCTCAGGCCAGACGTGTCAGCCTCCCTACTGACACTAAAAAGAACTGAGCTAGTTCCCGCCTAGCTGGGGTTATATGCTGTGGGAGGAGGAGCTAACTCTTTTTTAAATCTAGTGTCAAGCCTCCCCTGGAGACAACATATAACCCACGGTCTGTGTCCCCCAATGAAAAGGCGAGAAAGGAACACAGACGTTCTTCACTGGCGTGTAAAACACGCACAAGTCCCTCCGTGTGCCGTGACTCACGGCACACGTGGGTTGTCTAAGTGCAATCCGGGCTCCGTTCTCCGTGATTGCACATAGAGATTAACTCACCTGTGCCCGCTCCCGCTCTCCGTGGTGCTGAACGCTCCCGCGGTGCAGCATCCGGCCGGCGCTGACCCCTGCAGCAGCTGCTTCCGGGTCGGGTGTGTCGTGCATTCATGAATATGCACGACAGTAATGAGCCGGCTCAGAAGCAGCAGGCAGCAGAGACTGCACAGAGCGCCGCTGAAGCCGGGTGAGTAAAAATGATTTATGAGTTATTTTATATGCACGTTTTTTTCTGGCACGTGTGTCACGGATCACACCACTGCGTGGTCCGTGGGACATCCGTGATGCCAGAAAAAAATTGACATGTCTCCGTGCGGCAGTCACAGACACGCAGGTACGCTGCACAGAGACAAGGTCAGTGAAAAATCACTGATGTGTGCGCAGACCCATTGATTATAATGGGTCTGCGTATGTCAGTGATTCTGGTACGTAGAAAAAAAAAAAAAAGGAAGCACAAAACGTACCAGAATCACTGACGTGTGAAACAGGCCTTAAGTCAATGGAGCTGGGAACGGCAATGCAGCCAGAACTTCAGAAGGATGTCACATGTCACAATGCACCCAGGGAAAGAGACAGACAGACACAGGGAAAGAGACAGGCAGAGGCAGACAAAGATAGACACAGGGACAATGCCAGGTACTAAAGATAATAATATATATATATATTATTATGATTATTATTTATTATTATAGCGCCATCAATTCCATGGCGCTTTACATGTGAAAGGGGTATACATACATAATAGGGCAAGTACAATAATCATAAACAATACAAGACACAGACAGGTACAGGAGGATAGAGGTCCCTGCCCACGAGGGCTCACAGTCTACAAATATATAATCTCTATCTATCTATCTCTATCTACACATATACAATACAGACCAAAAGTTTGGACACACCATCTCATCTCTAGAACAACTATTGAGAGGAGACTTTGTGCAGTAGGCCTTCATGGTAAAAGGAGGAGGTGTAATGGTGGGGCGTTTGCTTTGGTCTCCTGAGGGATCTCCTAACAGACCTGGACTAAAGCATCCGCCAACTCCTGGACAATCTGCGGTGCAACGTGATGTTGGTGGATGGAGCGAGACAGGATTTCCCAAATGTGTTCAATCGGATTCAGGTTTAAGAAACGGGCGGGCCACTCCATAGCATCAATGTCTTCATCTTGCAGGAACTGCTGACACACTACAGCCACATGAGGTCTGGCATTGTCCTGCATTAGGAGGAACCCAAGGCCAACTGCACCAGCATATGGTCTCATAGGGGGTCCGAGGATTTCATCTCGGTACCTAGTAGCAGTCAAGCTACTTTTGGCAAGCACATGGAGGGCTGTGCGTCCCTCCAAAGAAATGCCACCCCACACCATTACTGACCCACTGCCAAACCAGTCATGCTGAAGCATGCTGCAGGCAGCAG